>NC_134358.1:347786644-347791644 GCF_048569485.1 Anomaloglossus baeobatrachus
GACCTGTGGCTGGTGAAGAAGAGGGGGATGAAGTCCCTTCAACAGCTCTACATGACACCTCCCCCTTTTTGAGGTAGCATGGGAGATTGATTTGCCAATCGTCTCCTAAGCCTACCTCGCTGGCATCCCCCTGCCGGGACAGCCCATCAGCGTTGCCATGCTCAACACCCTTCCTGTGTTGAATGGTAAAGTCATACTGCTGTAGTGCCAAGCTCCACCGCAGTAGCTTACCATTGTCGCCGGCCACCCGATGTAGCCAGCTGAGAGGGTTGTGGTCTGTCACTATGGTGAAGTTGCGTCCATATAGGTAGGGCTGCAGTTTCCGCAGGGCCCACACTATAGAGAGGCACTCCTTCTCCACAGTGGCGTAGGCCACTTCCCGGGATAAGAGCTTGCGGCTGAGAAACATCACCGGATGCTCTTCTCCCTCCCCATTTACCTGGCTGAGTACTGCACCAAGGCCAAACGCACTGGCATCTGTCTGAACTATGAACCGTCGGGTGAAGTCCGGAGCTTGTAGGATTGGGGAACTGGCGAGGGCAGCTTTTAGTGCCCTGAAGGACCGTTCACAGTCATCTGTCCAGGTGACTACTTGCGGTAGCTTCTTTTTGGTGAGGTCCGTCAACGGCTTAGCAAGAGCACTATAGTTAGGAACGAACTTCCTATAGTACCCTGCCGTACCCAAGAAGGACATCACCTGCTTCTTTGACTTGGGGGTAGGCCAGGAGGTGATGGCATCAACCTTCCCTGGCTCTGGTTTCAGGGTCCCGCCACCCACTCTGTGTCCAAGGTACTGTACCTCAGTCATGCCGATCTGACACTTCCCTGGCTTTATAGTCAGACCAGCGCTTTGGATCCGCCTGAGCACCTGTTCCAGGTGCCCCAGGTGTTCCTCCCAGGTGGGACTAAAGATGGCAATGTCATCCAGGTAAGCTACTGCAAACCCTCCTAGTCCCTCGAGCAGCTGGTCGACCAATCGCTGGAAAGTGGCAGGAGCATTTCTCATGCCAAAGGGCATGACAAGGGATTCATACAGCCCGAATGGGGTGATGAAGGCGGACCTTTCCTGTGCTTCCTTGGACATAGGAATCTGCCAGTACCCTCGACTCAGGTCCATGATGGTCAGGTACTGGGCCCCGGCTAAGCAATCCAGTAACTCGTCGATGCGTGGCATTGGGTACGCATCGGGTGCTGTGATTGCATTTAGCCTCCTGTAGTCCACACAAAACCGGGTTGTCCGGTCCTTTTTGGGAACCAAGACTACAGGCGAGGCCCATGCACTTTTGGACCTCTGGATCACTCCCAGGACTAGCATTTCATCGATCTCCCTTTTTATGTCCTTTTGTACCTCTAGGGAGACACGGTATGGGGGTTGACGAACTGGGGAATGACTCCCTGTGTCCACCTGGTGGGTGGCTAGGGATGTCTTCCCTGGGACATTCGTGAAGGTCATCAGGTAGGGCCGGAATACCTCCCGCAGCTGGGACTTTTGGTCCAAGGATAGCTGTGGGTTGAATGCCGCCTCCTCGATAGACCCTCCATCCCGGGCTGAGGCGAGCAAGTCCACCAAGACTTCACTTTCGCCTTCCTCGGGAAGACTACACACAGGAAGAGCAAAGGCTTCCCTGTCATGATGAGCTTTCATCATGTTGACATGGAAGACCTTTTGCCTCTTCCTGGCATGGTCGATGGTGACCACATAGTTTACGTCATTGAGGCGCTGATGCACCAGGTATGGACCCTCCCAGGCCGCCTGAAGCTTGTTCTGGGTCATTGGGACCAGGACCCACACCTTCTGACCCACTTCGTACACCCGCTCTCGAGCGTGTTGGTCGTACCATCGCTTCTGGCTGGCCTGGGCTTGCGCCATATTCTCATGCACCATCTGCGTCATTGACTGCATCTTGTCACGGAGCCGAATGACATACTCCACAACGGACACTTCTGGGGAATTCAGTTCCTCTTCCCAGGATTCCCTTACCAGACCAAGAGGCCCCCGGACTCGTCTGCCATACAGGAGCTCGAAGGGGGAAAACCCCGTTGAGGCCTGTGGTACCTCTCTGTAGGCAAACAGCAGGTGTGAGAGATACCGCTCCCAGTCGCGTCCATGTGACTCAACCAGCATCTTAAGCATCTGCTTAAGGGTACCATTAAATCGCTCACACAAACCATTGGTCTGTGGGTGATAAGCGCTTGATATCAGATGCCGCACCTGCATTTTCTTACAGAGAGCCTCCATTAGACGAGACATGAACTGAGTCCCCTGGTCGGTAAGCATCTCCCTGGGAAATCCTACTCGGGAGAATATGGTCAAGAGGGCATCTGCCACCTTATCGGCTCTAACTGAGGACAGAGCCACTGCCTCCGGATACCGGGTAGCATAGTCTACCACAGTAAGGACGAACCGTTTTCCAGAGCTGCTGGGGACGGCCAGAGGCCCGACAATGTCCACAGCGACCCTCTGGAAAGGCTCCTCTATCACCGGCAAAGAGATCAGGGGAGCTTTGGGAGCAGGCCCTGACTTTCCCACTCTTTGACATGTGATGCAGGAGCGGCAGTAGTTGGCAACATCTGTCCCCATTTTGGGCCAATAGAAGTGGTGAGACAGCCGGGCCTTGGTTTTGCTAACCCCCAAGTGTCCGGCGAGTGGGATCTCATGGGCAATCCGCAGCAACTCACTCCTAAAGCGGTGAGGCACCACCAGCTGTTTTTCCTTCAGCCACTCTTGTTGGGGGTTACAGGGAATTGTCTCCCGGTACAACTTTCCCTGGTCCCAGAATACCTTCTCCTTATCGGTCTCGGAAGAGGGCTTCTCTGCGAGGTCCCTTAACGTCTTTAGACTGGCATCAGTTCGTAGAGCCACCTGAAACTCTTGGCTAGAAGCAGCCAAAAGTGACGTTAAGGTTCCAACCTCACCAGGACCCTCTGGGACCTGCTCTGGGTCCGTAACCAGTTCCGTTATCCCTCTGGGTGAAGAGGTGTCAGCAGGCAAGGTTTCATTTGCGTTCTGGGCACTCTGACTGCGGGTGACAGCACCGATGAAGGCTGTCTCCCCGGGGAATAACCACTCTTCCCCATCAGCCTGACAGGTACTACTGGCTGTGTCACTGTCCGCTGTGACACTGCTCAGCTGCACTTGACCACTGTCCTCGTGGTTCTCATGTCTGCCTCCATCTCTGTCGGTACAGACACTTGCTACCTTGGGGTCGTCCTCAGCCACGTCACCCTGCCGCGTGGCATGGCTGAGTTCCCCTGTACAAATCTCCACTTTATTACCATGCACAACATTTGTAATTACGTTCTGGGTATCCGCATTCGGGTCGCATGACTTATCAACAACATTTGCATCACATGATTTAACAACATTTGCATCACATGACTGATCAACAACATTTGTATCACATGACTTTTTGGATTCGGGAGGATCATCAGGGAGAAATTGTGCAACTAATCGCCCCAGATCAGTCCCCAATAAAACATTGGTTGGTAGATGTTCATCCACCCCCACTTCCCTCCACCCTCTCCCAGCACCCCAGTCGAGGGGAATCAGGGCCATTGGGAAGGAGTGGTGGACACCCCCCGCCAAGGCGACAGTCAGGAGTTTTCCCGGGATAAAGTTTTCAGGGGGTACCAGTTCAGGGCGGACCAGTGTTCTGTCGGCCCCAGTGTCCTTGAGCCCCACAGTGGGGGTTCCGCCTACGGTGACGGGGTGTAGGTTTTCGCAGGCCCTACCACCCGCCTTCCTTGCCAAAAGGACAGTTCCAGTGGGCCCTTGGGCCTTGGATGTGGGGTTCCTCTTCTGCCTCTCTGGGCAACCAGAGCTGAGGTGTCCAGGCAGGTTGCAGGAAAAACACCTGCGAGTGTCAGAGGTGGGCCGGGCACTGGTGGATGAAACAGGACCTACGGGAGGTCGGCTGGTAGGGGCAGGGGTGGTTGTAGTTGTCATCTTACCCCCTTTCCAGCTAGTGGTGGACGGCTTCCGCACCTCCGATGCACGGTTGGCCACATAGGCGTCGGCAATCTGGGCTGCTTTTGAGGCCTCCTTGGGCTCTCGGTCCATAACAAACTGTCGAACCTCCACAGGACAGACATGTAGGAGTTGGTCCTTCACCATGAGGTCCTTTAACTCCTCAAAGGTTGTAACGGACAGTCCTTGGATCCACTGGTCAAAGGTGCGCTGGAGCCCACCCTCCAAATCGCTGTAGCTGTCATGAGGTCCGAGCTGGAGGGTCCGGAATTTTTTTCGGTACACCTCCGGAGTCAGCTGATACTTCCGTACTAGGGCCTGCTTTATGGCCCCATAGTCTCCACTCTGCTCTTGAGGGAGACTGGCAAACGCGTCCAGGGCCTTGCCTCGCAGCCCTGGGGTTAAGTATTGTGCCCATTGTGTTGAGGGCAACTGGTACTGCAAGCAAGTCTTTTCAAATCCCCTCAGAAAGGTGTCCAAATCCCCGTCCTTTTCCATCACAAGAAAGTGCTCCGGTCGGGGCTTAAAGCTGCTGGCATTATTGGACTCACGGTTTAGTGAGGAAGATGTCTGCTGCCGGGCTTTGAGGATATTCAATTCATGGTCTCTCTGGGCTTGGCGCTCTCGCTCGGCTCTCTCAGCCTCTCGCTCGGCCTGAGCCTGGCGCTCGGCTCTCTCAGCCTCTCGCTC
Organism: Anomaloglossus baeobatrachus; assembly: GCF_048569485.1. Classification (NCBI taxonomy): domain Eukaryota; kingdom Metazoa; phylum Chordata; class Amphibia; order Anura; family Aromobatidae; genus Anomaloglossus; species Anomaloglossus baeobatrachus. The sequence continues at coordinate 347,791,302 of NC_134358.1, forward strand.
GGCTCTCTCAGCCTCTCGATATTGCTGAATGAGGCTTAGCCGTCCCTGCCGGTCATCTGCAGCGAATTGTTGTAGAGCCATCTTCAGGAAAGAGTCCATGTTGCCCCGGTCACTGCTCTGGCTTGCAGTTGATGGTGGGGACTCTGCAGAAGCATTATCCTGGGCTTGGCTTGCCTCCTCTTCTCCAGCACTGGGGGAATGAACGTGCTCTGCGTCCCATTGTAAAAGTTCTTTAATGAGGTCTTGCCTCGTTTTGCCATGGCCATCAATCAACTTGGATCTGCAGAGTGCAGCAAGAACTTCCTTCTTCTGCTGATTGTACCAGGCTTCTGACACAGCATCC
>NC_134358.1:347796644-347801644 GCF_048569485.1 Anomaloglossus baeobatrachus
ACCATCACCCAAAGTCATAAATACCTTAAGCTTCCAGGCCAATGAGATTAACGCCATGACGACCTGTGGATGGTGAAGAAGAGGGGGATGAAGTCCCTTCAACAGCTCTACATGACACCTCCCCCTTTTTGAGGTAGCATGGGAGATTGATTTGCCAATCGTCTCCTAAGCCTACCTCGCTGGCATCCCCCTGCCGGGACAGCCCATCAGCGTTGCCATGCTCAACACCCTTCCTGTGTTGAATGGTAAAGTCATACTGCTGTAGTGCCAAGCTCCACCGCAGTAGCTTACCATTGTCGCCGGCCACCCGATGTAGCCAGCTGAGAGGGTTGTGGTCTGTCACTATGGTGAAGTTGCGTCCATATAGGTAGGGCTGCAGTTTCCGCAGGGCCCACACTATAGAGAGGCACTCCTTCTCCACAGTGGCGTAGGCCACTTCCCGGGATAAGAGCTTGCGGCTGAGAAACATCACCGGATGCTCTTCTCCCTTCCCATTTACCTGGCTGAGTACTGCACCAAGGCCAAACGCACTGGCATCTGTCTGAACTATGAGCCGTCGGGTGAAGTCCGGAGCTTGTAGGATTGGGGAACTGGCGAGGGCAGCTTTTAGTGCCCTGAAGGACCGTTCACAGTCATCTGTCCAGGTGACTACTTGCGGTAGCTTCTTTTTGGTGAGGTCCGTCAACGGCTTAGCAAGAGCACTATAGTTAGGAACGAACTTCCTATAGTACCCTGCCGTACCCAAGAAGGACATCACCTGCTTCTTTGACTTGGGGGTAGGCCAGGAGGTGATGGCATCAACCTTCCCTGGCTCTGGTTTCAGGGTCCCGCCACCCACTCTGTGTCCAAGGTACTGTACCTCAGTCATGCCGATCTGACACTTCCCTGGCTTTATAGTCAGACCAGCGCTTTGGATCCGCCTGAGCACCTGTTCCAGGTGCCCCAGGTGTTCCTCCCAAGTGGGACTAAAGATGGCAATGTCATCCAGGTAAGCTACTGCAAACCCTCCTAGTCCCTCGAGCAGCTGGTCGACCAATCGCTGGAAAGTGGCAGGAGCATTTCTCATGCCAAAGGGCATGACAAGGGATTCATACAGCCCGAATGGGGTGATGAAGGCGGACCTTTCCTGTGCTTCCTTGGACATAGGAATCTGCCAGTACCCTCGACTCAGGTCCATGATGGTCAGGTACTGGGCCCCGGCTAAGCAATCCAGTAACTCGTCGATGCGTGGCATTGGGTACGCATCGGGTGCTGTGATTGCATTTAGCCTCCTGTAGTCCACACAAAACCGGGTTGTCCGGTCCTTTTTGGGAACCAAGACTACAGGCGAGGCCCATGCACTTTTGGACCTCTGGATCACTCCCAGGACTAGCATTTCATCGATCTCCCTTTTTATGTCCTTTTGTACCTCTAGGGAGACACGGTATGGGGGTTGACGAACTGGGGAATGACTCCCTGTGTCCACCTGGTGGATGGCTAGGGATGTCTTCCCTGGGACATTCGTGAAGGTCATCAGGTAGGGCCGGAATACCTCCCGCAGCTGGGACTTTTGGTCCAAGGATAGCTGTGGGTTGAATGCCGCCTCCTCGATAGACCCTCCATCCCGGGCTGAGGCGAGCAAGTCCACCAAGACTTCACTTTCGCCTTCCTCGGGAAGACTACACACAGGAAGAGCAAAGGCTTCCCTGTCATGATGAGCTTTCATCATGTTGACATGGAAGACCTTTTGCCTCTTCCTGGCATGGTCGATGGTGACCACATAGTTTACGTCATTGAGGCGCTGATGCACCAGGTATGGACCCTCCCAGGCCGCCTGAAGCTTGTTCTGGGTCATTGGGACCAGGACCCACACCTTCTGACCCACTTCATACACCCGCTCTCGAGCGTGTTGGTCGTACCATCGCTTTTGGCTGGCCTGGGCTTGCGCCATATTCTCATGCACCATCTGCGTCATTGACTGCATTTTGTCACGGAGCCGAATGACATACTCCACAACGGACACTTCTGGGGAATTCAGTTCCTCTTCCCAGGATTCCCTTACCAGACCAAGAGGCCCCCGGACTCGTCTGCCATACAGGAGCTCGAAGGGGGAAAATCCCGTTGAGGCCTGTGGTACCTCTCTGTAGGCAAACAGCAGGTGTGAGAGATACCGCTCCCAGTCGCGTCCATGTGACTCAACCAGCATCTTAAGCATCTGCTTAAGGGTACCATTAAATCGCTCACACAAACCATTGGTCTGTGGGTGATAAGCGCTTGATATCAGATGCCGCACCTGCATTTTCTTACAGAGAGCCTCCATTAGACGAGACATGAACTGAGTCCCCTGGTCGGTAAGCATCTCCCTGGGAAATCCTACTCGGGAGAATATGGTCAAGAGGGCATCTGCCACCTTATCGGCTCTAACTGAGGACAGAGCCACTGCCTCCGGATACCGGGTAGCATAGTCTACCACAGTAAGGACGAACCGTTTTCCAGAGCTGCTGGGGACGGCCAGAGGCCCGACAATGTCCACAGCGACCCTCTGGAAAGGCTCCTCTATCACCGGCAAAGAGATCAGGGGAGCTTTGGGAGAGGCCCTGACTTTCCCACTCTTTGACATGTGATACAGGAGCGGCAGTAGTTGGCAACATCTGTCCCCATTTTGGGCCAATAGAAGTGGTGAGACAGCCGAGCCTTGGTTTTGCTAACCCCCAAGTGTCCGGCGAGTGGGATCTCATGGGCAATCCGCAGCAACTCACTCCTAAAGCGGTGAGGCACCACCAGCTGTTTTTCCTTCAGCCACTCTTGTTGGGGGTTACAGGGAATTGTCTCCCGGTACAACTTTCCCTGGTCCCAGAATACCCTCTCCTTATCGGTCTCGGAGGAGGGCTTCTCTGCGAGGTCCCTTAACGTCTCTAGACTGGCATCAGTTCGTAGAGCCACCTGAAACTCTTGGCTAGAGGCAGCCAAAAGTGACGTTAAGGTTCCAACCTCACCGGGACCCTCTGGGACCTGCTCTGGGTCCATCACCAGTTCCGTTATCCCTCTGGGTGAAGAGGTGTCAGAAGGCAAGGTTTCATTTGCGTTCTGGGCACTCTGACTGCGGGTGACAGCACCGATGAAGGCTGTCTCCCCGGGGAATAACCACTCTTCCCCATCAGCCTGACAGGTACTACTGGCTGTGTTACTGTCCGCTGTGACACTGCTCAGCTGCATTTGACCACTGTCCTCGTGGTTCTCATGTCTGCCTCCATCTCTGTCAGCACCGACACTTGCTACCTTGGGGTCGTCCTCAGCCACGTCACCCTGCCGCGTGGCATGGCTGAGTTCCCCTGTACAAATCTCCACTTTATTACCATGCACAACATTTGTAATTACGTTCTGGGTATCCGCATTCGGGTCGCATGACTTATCAACAACATTTGCATCACATGATTTAACAACACTTGCATCACATGACTGATCAACAACATTTGTATCACCTGACTTTTTGGGTTCGGGAGGATCATCAGGGAGAAATTGTGCAACTAATCGCCCCAGATCAGTCCCCAATAAAACATTGGTTGGTAGATGTTCATCCACCCCCACTTCCCTCCACCCTCTCCCAGCACCCCAGTCGAGGGGAATCAGGGCCATTGGGAAGGAGTGGTGGACACCCCCCGCCAAGGCGACAGTCAGGAGTTTTCCCGGGATAAAGTTTTCAGGGGGTACCAGTTCAGGGCGGACCAGTGTTCTGTCGGCCCCAGTGTCCTTGAGCCCCACAGTGGGGGTTCCGCCTACGGTGACGGGGTGTAGGTTTTCGCAGGCCCTACCACCCGCCTTCCTTGCCAAAAGGACAGTTCCAGTGGGCCCTTGGGCCTTGGATGTGGGGTTCCTCTTCTGCCTCTCTGGGCAACCAGAGCTGAGGTGTCCAGGCTGGTTGCAGGAAAAACACCTGCGAGTGTCAGAGGTGGGCCGGGCACTGGTGGATGAAACAGGACCTACGGGAGGTCGGCTGGTAGGGGCAGGGGTGGTTGTAGTTGTCATCTTACCCCCTTTCCAGCTAGTGGTGGACGGCTTACGCACCTCCGATGCACGGTTGGCCACATAGGCGTCGGCAATCTGGGCTGCTTTTGAGGCCTCCTTGGGCTCTCGGTCCATAACAAACTGTCGAACCTCCACAGGACAGACATGTAGGAGTTGGTCCTTCACCATGAGGTCCTTTAACTCCTCAAAGGTTGTAACGGACAGTCCTTGGATCCACTGGTCAAAGGTGCGCTGGAGCCCACCCTCCAAATCGCTGTAGCTGTCATGAGGTCCGAGCTGGAGGGTCCGGAATTTTTTTCGGTACACCTCCGGAGTCAGCTGATACTTCCGTACTAGGGCCTGCTTTATGGCCCCATAGTCTCCACTCTGCTCTTGAGGGAGACTGGCAAACGCGTCCAGGGCCTTGCCTCGCAGCCCTGGGGTTAAGTATTGTGCCCATTGTGTTGAGGGCAACTGGTACTGCAAGCAAGTCTTTTCAAATCCCCTCAGAAAGGTGTCCAAATCCCCGTCCTTTTCCATCACAAGAAAGTGCTCCGGTCGGGGCTTAAAGCTGCTGGCATTATTGGACTCACCGTTTAGTGAGGAAGATGTCTGCTGCCGGGCTTTGAGGATATTCAATTCATGGTCTCTCTGGGCTTGGCGCTCTCGCTCGGCTCTCTCAGCCTCTCGCTCGGCCTGAGCCTGGCGCTCGGCTCTCTCAGCCTCTCGCTCGGCTCTCTCAGCCTCTCGATATTGCTGAATGAGGCTTAGCCGTCCCTGCCGGTCATCTGCAGCGAATTGTTGTAGAGCCATCTTCAGGAAAGAGTCCATGTTGCCCCGGTCACTGCTCTGGCTTGCAGTTGATGGTGGGGACTCTGCAGAAGCACTATCCTGGGCTTGGCTTGCCTCCTCTTCTCCAGCACTGGGGGAATGAACGTGCTCTGCGTCCCATTGTAAAAGTTCTTTAATGAGGTCTTGCCTCGTTTTGCCATGGCCATCAATCAACTTGGATCTGC
>NC_134358.1:347806644-347811644 GCF_048569485.1 Anomaloglossus baeobatrachus
TATATATATATGTATATATGTATGTATATATATATGTATATATGTATGTATATATATATATGTATATATGTATGTATATATATATATGTATATATGTATGTATATATATATATGTATATATGTATGTATATATATATATGTATATATGTATGTATATATATATGTATATATGTATGTATATATGTATGTATATATATGTATATATGTATGTATATATATGTATATATGTATGTATATATGTATGTATATATATATGTATATATGTATGTATATATATGTATATATGTATGTGTATATATATGTATATATGTATGTGTATATATATGTATATATGTATGTATATATATATATGTATGTATATATATATGTATATATGTATGTATATATATATGTATATATGTATGTATATTGGCAGGCACGATACTGCTTAAGGAACGTGTCTCTGACTGTGGAGCCCCCCCCCTGACCAATCCTAAAGGAAGCAAGGGTCGTGCCCATATCCCCTCTTTCCACCATTCCCTAGGTGAGCCACTAATTGGGATGCCCAGCTGACCAACGGGATCACAAGAGAAAGGGGGTCCAGCCACACCTACAGACCTACAGAGGTTAAATTCAGTGCCCGGGGTCAGCGATTTCCTCTTTCCCTCTGGCTGCCCCTCTAGAAGCTTTTGTTCCTGAGGACCCCATGGAGACGATCGTCATGGCTGACTCCCTGATGGAGGCCCTGCGGCAGAGAGCGGCACAGGAAGGTGAGCACTGGCTACAAGCCCTTATTTCTGGCCTCAGCGCTCCCCTCCCTGCGCCCTCTCCGGCTTCTCAGGGAATACTATCCATCCCTGGGACTCCGTCCACCGCAGCCCCTCCAGGCCACCCCATAGATCTGTATGCCCAGGCCTCTTCCTCACAAGCCCCCACCACAGCCCCTCCGGACTTCCCCATAGATCAGCTCGAGTGCTCGCTAGCCTCCCCCACAGCCCCACACTCCAGCACTAGCTCCCCCGGGATCCAGCCGGTCACTAGCCCCCTGCACACGAAGCTCTCAGCCCAAGCCAAGCCCAGGGAGCTGCCGACCCAGGGAGACCGACGCTCCCAGCGCTGCTCTCGCCCCCCACAGCGCCTCCGGGTCACCGGTGAACCCCTGCATCACCGGCGCCGGCCAGGAAAAGCTAAGCCCCACGTGGAAGCGCCCTGCCCCCTCCAGAGATCCAGGAGACAAATCACCTCCTCCTCTTCCAGGCCGAGCGTCCTGGCTCCGCCCACCATGCAGCGTCATTCCCGGGCACCGCCCACTCCCCTGTTGCAATGCCAGCAGGCGAGCACCTCCCCTCCTACAGGCTCCGCCCCTCCAGCAGGCTCCAGCGTGATGCTTACACAGGAGGCGGAGATCACCAGTGTAATGTCCACAGCTGCAGGTTCCTCTGCTCGGTCTCTCCTGACCGATCAGCGCTCCCTGCAGCAGGGCTATAACGATACACACAGTGCACCAATCACCACTGACACACACACCACATCCCCACTAACAGCCCCCCCTCACACAGCCCTTACCAGACATACAATGCCCCCTATACTCCCCCTCCTGCCCCCCAGCAATGCTCAGCACACCACTAACCACGTAATCCCCACTAACTCACCACATTCAGTGCACACCCCAATATTAACCAGCGAAAACCACTTAGTTACTGCACATAACCCGCCCTGCGAAACAATTAGCACAAGTTATAATGTCCCCTCGGTCGCCCCCCAGCGCACCCATAGCCACAGCAGGCGTAGGCATAGGCGCGGCAGGTCCTCCCCAACCTCCTCCGACGAGTCCCGACGCCATTCCCCACATCCCTCTAAAAGGCGATCCCCACATTACCACCGGAGACGCAGCTCCCATAGGAGCCGCCACAGATCGCGGTCCTCCAGATGGCGTACCCCATCATCATCTTCACAATGGTCCGACAAATCCGAGAGTCCCAACAGACTAGCCCGGCCTCTCGACCGACGCCAGCGGTCACGAGCCGCATCCATGGCTGTCAGCCAGGGAGACCGGTCATCTCCCAGGGCGCCCGGCGAAATTTACCAGTCCATCATCCAAGCAGGAGTCCCTCCACCACCCGGAGTCGCTCCTCCAGCCATCATCCCAGCGGGAGCCGGAGTCCCTCCATCACCTGGAGTCGCTCCCCCAGCCATCATCCCAGCGGTAGCCGGAGTCCCTCCATCACCTGGAGTCGCTCCTCTAGCCATCATCCCAGCGGGAGCCGGGGTCCCTCCATCACATGGAGTCGCTCCTCCGTCCGTCAATCGAGTGGGAGCCGGGGTCCCTCCATCACATGGAGTCGCTCTTCCTGCATCACACAGCGGTGAGTTCTCCGAGGCCAATGCACACGACACCGTACATAATATCGGGCATAACGCAGTGGGGAACGAGCTAGCGTCAACCATTAAGGCATTAATTCATCAGCTGACGCGCTCTAGCGCTACACCAGAAGATAAAGCTACACCGCAGCTAGCGAGCCTTCACAAGGACGCGTTCTTCTGCGGTATTAGCCCCCTAGGGGCGCACATAGATCAGGAGACAAGAGACAAAATCTGGAATAATGACTATATTGACATATGGTCCCTATTATCCCCCGACCAACTGACTATAGATAAAGAAAGGAGGACAAACGACCGTTCATACGACAGAAATAGACCGAAAATAGCGCAGACGATGAATAATTGGCTACAGGCTTTCGCAGTCTTAGGCTGTATTATGGGCCAGAAGCATCCGGAACGCTGCTCCGAGCTCTATATATATCAGGATCTGATATATAACTCACACAAGGCCCATGGCGGGTCAGCCTGGAGGCGGTATGACGAGGAGTTCCGCAGGCGGCTGGCCCTGCAACCCAGCCTAGGCTGGGGAGTTAAAGCGACAGACGTATGGTTACGACTGATGCTGTCACAGAAGCAGCCCCCCTTTTCACCTACGACCACTAGCTACCCCGCAGCCCAACACTCAGTGGTCGTGCGAAAAAACGGGCCCTGCTGGCTATTTAATGAAGGAAATTGCCGTTTCCTCGCGTCGTGCAGATACAGACACGACTGCTCTGCTTGTGGAGGAGGACACCCAGCAGCAAGGTGTACCCGTCCAGCAATCAAGGGCCTACAAGGCAGAACCCCGGTGAGCGTAACCGCAATGGCCCCCTGGTTAAACCTCTACCCTAATAAAGAAGCTGCAAGGCAATTGCACTCCGGCTTTACACACGGTTTTATTATCCCCTTCAAACCTAATAGAACACCAACCCTGGCGCATAACCTAAAATCCGCTCGCGAATTCCCCGACATCTTGAAACAAAAAATTCAAAATGAAGTAAACCTAGGCCGAATGGCGGGCCCCCCCCCCCCCCTTTGAATCAATCCCTTTCCAAAATATCAGGATATCCCCGCTAGGCATTATCCCAAAAAAGGAACCCGGCACCCAAAAGGCGCATCGGTTAACGACGGAATCCCCCCAGAGGAAGCATCGGTAACATACGCGTCCTTTGACAAAGCAGTAGAATTAGTCCGCGCAGCGGGGCCCGGTGCCCTGCTAGCTAAATCTGACATAGAGGCGGCATTCCGCCTATTACCCGTGCATCCCGACTGCTTCCACCTGCTAGGCTGCAAGGTGAACGAACACTATTATTACGATATGTGTCTGCCAATGGGATGTTCCATCTCATGTCACTACTTTGAGTTGTTCAGTTCGTTCCTGGACTGGGTAGTTCGTTACGAAACAGGCAGCAATTCCCTGATCCATTACCTCGACGACTTTTTATTCGTCGGCCCCGTAAACTCTAAACTCTGCTCCCTCCTCCTCACAAAATTTAAATTTATAGCTCAGCGGTTCGGCGTCCCGCTATCACCCGAAAAAACAGTCGGCCCCTGTAACGTCTTGCCTTTCCTCGGCATCGAGATAGACACTAACGCAATGGTTTTTCGCCTACCAGCAGAAAAAATTCAGAAAACACTGCATATGCTGGAGGGTTTCTGCGAGGCGAAAAAGGTTACCCTCCAACAGATGCAGTCCTTGCTGGGTCTGCTGACATTCGCCAGCCGCGTAATGCCGGTTGGCAGGGCCTTCTCTCGGCGATTATCACTAGCAACAAAGGGCATTTCCCAACCAGGCCATAGAATCAGGCTCACTCGCTCGCTGAAGGCAGACTTACTAGTCTGGAAGACTTTCCTTCAATCCTTCAATGGCCATACCTGCGTCATGGCTAAAGAGACGTCAAGCACAGACATAGGGCTCACTGTAGGAGGACGTAATAAAAAGAGCTTTGCGGCAATCTACAAGAACCAGTGGTGTACCGGCAGCTGGCCGGATCTGTGGGCCACATCAAGCTGGGGGAGTGACCCAGCCCTGCTAGAAATATTCACAATTGTATTATCCATGGAGTTATGGGGTCACCAGCTGGAAAACTCAAACATTCGATTTCCAACAAAAAATCAGATAACGGCGAAGAGCTTAAATCACATGTCGTCTGCGTCGCTGCCCTTACTGGCTCTGCTACGCAGGCTCGCCCTTCTATGCCTGAGACACAACATCTGGTGCCGAGCTCATATAACGGCAGACATAGACGATAACCTTGTTAACTCTCTTTTATGTTCCGATTGGCAGGCCTTCACAGACCATCTCCCAATGGCGCATCCAGAAGGTATCCCGTGTCCTCCATCGCTATGGGACACTGTAGCCAATCACTAATGCCTCTAATCCGTGCCTCCGTTACACCGGCTACCTGGCAGGTCTATGGTAAGGCTTGGGAGGAGTGGTGTTCACTAATCCAGGGTAGGCCCGTTCATAACTGCGACCGCGCAAGAAGCGAAGTGACGACGGAATTTTTGCTTCGGCTCAAAGAACAAGGGGCGTCGGGCACATCGGCACAACGGCATTTATCAGGGATAGCCTTCTTTTTTCAATTAGCAGGGTGGGTGGAGGTGACGAAGTTCTTTGTCATTAAGCAAGCCATGAAAGGCTGGAAAAGGCTTCAACC
>NC_134358.1:347819144-347831644 GCF_048569485.1 Anomaloglossus baeobatrachus
TTACATTGATACCAAACACAACGCCTCTAGCACAATTTTACTGGCCAATACTAATTTGTTGTGATTCCGTCGATCTCCTCGTCAGGTGAGACGGTGCGCTGGGTTCCGCACGACGCAGGGATTCTGGCAATGTGTTTTTCATCTTTCTAGCATTAAAGTTGCACTTCAAAACCTGCTTTGGGAGTTTTCCCGCCAATATTACAAAGAATTGTCTTTCTCTGCAGCTTTTGGCTTTGGTTCTACCATCACCCAAAGTCATAAATACCTTAAGCTTCCAGGCCAATCAGATAATCGTCATGACGATCTCTGGCTGATGGTGGACAGGAGGGGGATGGAGACCCTTCAATAGTTCTACATGACACCTCCCCCTTTTTGAGGTAGCATGGGAGATTGATTTGCCAATCGTCTCCTAAGCCTACCTCGCTGGCATCCCCCTGCCGGGACAGCCCATCAGCGTTGCCATGCTCAACACCCTTCCTGTGTTGAATGGTAAAGTCATACTGCTGTAGTGCCAAGCTCCACCGCAGTAGCTTACCATTGTCGCCGGCCACCCGATGTAGCCAGCTGAGAGGGTTGTGGTCTGTCACTATGGTGAAGTTGCGTCCATATAGGTAGGGCTGCAGTTTCCGCAGGGCCCACACTATAGAGAGGCACTCCTTCTCCACAGTGGCGTAGGCCACTTCCCGGGATAAGAGCTTGCGGCTGAGAAACATCACCGGATGCTCTTCTCCCTTCCCATTTACCTGGCTGAGTACTGCACCAAGGCCAAACGCACTGGCATCTGTCTGAACTATGAACCGTCGGGTGAAGTCCGGGGCTTGTAGGATTGGGGAACTGGCGAGGGCAGCTTTTAGTGCCCTGAAGGACCGTTCACAGTCATCTGTCCAGGTGACTACTTGCGGTAGCTTCTTTTTGGTGAGGTCCGTCAACGGCTTAGCAAGAGCACTATAGTTAGGAACGAACTTCCTATAGTACCCTGCCGTACCCAAGAAGGACATCACCTGCTTCTTTGACTTGGGGGTAGGCCAGGAGGTGATGGCATCAACCTTCCCTGGCTCTGGTTTCAGGGTCCCGCCACCCACTCTGTGTCCAAGGTACTGTACCTCAGTCATGCCGATCTGACACTTCCCTGGCTTTATAGTCAGACCAGCGCTTTGGATCCGCCTGAGCACCTGTTCCAGGTGCCCCAGGTGTTCCTCCCAAGTGGGACTAAAGATGGCAATGTCATCCAGGTAAGCTACTGCAAACCCTCCTAGTCCCTCGAGCAGCTGGTCGACCAATCGCTGGAAAGTGGCAGGAGCATTTCTCATGCCAAAGGGCATGACAAGGGATTCATACAGCCCGAATGGGGTGATGAAGGCGGACCTTTCCTGTGCTTCCTTGGACATAGGAATCTGCCAGTACCCTCGACTCAGGTCCATGATGGTCAGGTACTGGGCCCCGGCTAAGCAATCCAGTAACTCGTCGATGCGTGGCATTGGGTACGCATCGGGTGCTGTGATTGCATTTAGCCTCCTGTAGTCCACACAAAACCGGGTTGTCCGGTCCTTTTTGGGAACCAAGACTACAGGCGAGGCCCATGCACTTTTGGACCTCTGGATCACTCCCAGGACTAGCATTTCATCGATCTCCCTTTTTATGTCCTTTTGTACCTCTAGGGAGACACGGTATGGGGGTTGACGAACTGGGGAATGACTCCCTGTGTCCACCTGGTGGGTGGCTAGGGATGTCTTCCCTGGGACATTCGTGAAGGTCATCAGGTAGGGCCGGAATACCTCCCGCAGCTGGGACTTTTGGTCCAAGGATAGCTGTGGGTTGAATGCCGCCTCCTCGATAGACCCTCCATCCCGGGCTGAGGCGAGCAAGTCCACCAAGACTTCACTTTCGCCTTCCTCGGGAAGACTACACACAGGAAGAGCAAAGGCTTCCCTGTCATGATGAGCTTTCATCATGTTGACATGGAAGACCTTTTGCCTCTTCCTGGCATGGTCGATGGTGACCACATAGTTTACGTCATTGAGGCGCTGATGCACCAGGTATGGACCCTCCCAGGCCGCCTGAAGCTTGTTCTGGGTCATTGGGACCAGGACCCACACCTTCTGACCCACTTCATACACCCGCTCTCGAGCGTGTTGGTCGTACCATCGCTTCTGGCTGGCCTGGGCTTGCGCCATATTCTCATGCACCATCTGCGTCATTGACTGCATTTTGTCACGGAGCCGAATGACATACTCCACAACGGACACTTCTGGGGCATTCAGTTCCTCTTCCCAGGATTCCCTTACCAGACCAAGAGGCCCCCGGACTCGTCTGCCATACAGGAGCTCGAAGGGGGAAAACCCCGTTGAGGCCTGTGGTACCTCTCTGTAGGCAAACAGCAGGTGTGAGAGATACCGCTCCCAGTCGCGTCCATGTGACTCAACCAGCATCTTAAGCATCTGCTTAAGTGTACCATTAAATCGCTCACACAAACCATTGGTCTGTGGGTGATAAGCGCTTGATATCAGATGCCGCACCTGCATTTTCTTACAGAGAGCCTCCATTAGACGAGACATGAACTGAGTCCCCTGGTCGGTAAGCATCTCCCTGGGAAATCCTACTCGGGAGAATATGGTCAAGAGGGCATCTGCCACCTTATCGGCTCTAACTGAGGACAGAGCCACTGCCTCCGGATACCGGGTAGCATAGTCTACCACAGTAAGGACAAACCGTTTTCCAGAGCTGCTGGGGACGGCCAGAGGCCCGACAATGTCCACAGCGACCCTCTGGAAAGGCTCCTCTATCACCGGCAAAGAGATCAGGGGAGCTTTGGGAGCAGGCCCTGACTTTCCCACTCTTTGGCATGTGATACAGGAGCGGCAGTAGTTGGCAACATCTGTCCCCATTTTGGGCCAATAGAAGTGGTGAGACAGCCGGGCCTTGGTTTTGCTAACCCCCAAGTGTCCGGCGAGTGGGATCTCATGGGCAATCCGCAGCAACTCACTCCTAAAGCGGTGAGGCACCACCAGCTGTTTTTCCTTCAGCCACTCTTGTTGGGGGTTACCGGGAATTGTCTCCCGGTACAACTTTCCCTGGTCCCAGAATACCCTCTCCTTATCGGTCTCGGAAGAGGGCTTCTCTGCGAGGTCCCTTAACGTCTCTAGACTGGCATCAGTTCGTAGAGCCACCTGAAACTCTTGGCTAGAAGCAGCCAAAAGTGACGTTAAGGTTCCAACCTCACCGGGACCCTCTGGGACCTGCTCTGGGTCCATCACCAGTTCCGTTATCCCTCTGGGTGAAGAGGTGTCAGAAGGCAGGGTTTCATTTGCGTTCTGGGCACTCTGACTGCGGGTGACAGCACCGATGAAGGCTGTCTCCCCGGGGAATAACCACTCTTCCCCATCAGCCTGACAGGTACTACTGGCTGTGTCACTGTCCGCTGTGACACTGCTCAGCTGCATTTGGCCACTGTCCTCGTGGTTCTCATGTCTGCCTCCATCTCTGTCGGTACAGACACTTGCTACCTTGGGGTCGTCCTCAGCCACGTCACCCTGCCGCGTGGCATGGCTGAGTTCCCCTGTACAAATCTCCACATTATTACCATGCACAACATTTGTAATTACGTTCTGGGTATCCGCATTCGGGTCGCATGACTTATCAACAACATTTGCATCACATGATTTAACAACATTTGCATCACATGACTGATCAACAACATTTGTATCACATGACTTTTTGGATTCGGGAGGATCATCAGGGAGAAATTGTGCAACTAATCGCCCCAGATCAGTCCCCAATAAAACATTGGTTGGTAGATGTTCATCCACCCCCACTTCCCTCAACCCTCTCCCAGCACCCCAGTCGAGGGGAATCAGGGCCATTGGGAAGGAGTGGTGGACACCCCCCGCCAAGGCGACAGTCAGGAGTTTTCCCGGGATAAAGTTTTCAGGGGGTACCAGTTCAGGGCGGACCAGTGTTCTGTCGGCCCCAGTGTCCTTGAGCCCCACAGTGGGGGTTCCGCCTACGGTGACGGGGTGTAGGTTTTCGCAGGCCCTACCACCCGCCTTCCTTGCCAAAAGGACAGTTCCAGTGGGCCCTTGGGCCTTGGATGTGGGGTTCCTCTTCTGCCTCTCTGGGCAACCAGAGCTGAGGTGTCCAGGCAGGTTGCAGGAAAAACACCTGCGAGTGTCAGAGGTGGGCCGGGCACTGGTGGATGAAACAGGACCTACGGGAGGTCGGCTGGTAGGGGCAGGGGTGGTTGTAGTTGTCATCTTACCCCCTTTCCAGCTAGTGGTGGACGGCTTCCGCACCTCCGATGCACGGTTGGCCACATAGGCGTCGGCAATCTGGGCTGCTTTTGAGGCCTCCTTGGGCTCTCGGTCCATAACAAACTGTCGAACCTCCACAGGACAGACATGTAGGAGTTGGTCCTTCACCATGAGGTCCTTTAACTCCTCAAAGGTTGTAACGGACAGTCCTTGGATCCACTGGTCAAAGGTGCGCTGGAGCCCACCCTCCAAATCGCTGTAGCTGTCATGAGGTCCGAGCTGGAGGGTCCGGAATTTTTTTCGGTACACCTCCGGAGTCAGCTGATACTTCCGTACTAGGGCCTGCTTTATGGCCCCATAGTCTCCACTCTGCTCTTGAGGGAGACTGGCAAACGCGTCCAGGGCCTTGCCTCGCAGCCCTGGGGTTAAGTATTGTGCCCATTGTGTTGAGGGCAACTGGTACTGCAAGCAAGTCTTTTCAAATCCCCTCAGAAAGGTGTCCAAATCCCCGTCCTTTTCCATCACAAGAAAGTGCTCCGGTCGGGGCTTAAAGCTGCTGGCATTATTGGACTCACCGTTTAGTGAGGAAGATGTCTGCTGCCGGGCTTTGAGGACATTCAATTCATGGTCTCTCTGGGCTTGGCGCTCTCGCTCGGCTCGCTCAGCCTCTCGCTCGGCTCTCTCAGCCTGAGCCTGGCGCTCAGCTCTCTCAGCCTGGGCCTGGCGCTCGGCTCTCTCAGCCTCTCGATATTGCTGAATGAGGTCCAGCCGTCCCTGCCGGTCCTCGGCAGTGAACTGTTGTAGGGCCATTTGCAGGTAGGAGTCCATGTTGCCCTGGTCACTGCTCTGGCTCGCAGTTGATGGTGGGGATTCTGCAGCAGTCCCATCCTGGGCTTGGCTTGCCTCCCCTTCTTCAGCACTGGGGGAATGAACGTGCTCTGCGTCCCATTGTAAAAGTTCTTTAATGAGGTCCTGCCTCGTTTTGCCATGGCCATCAATCAACTTGGATCTGCAGAGTGCAGCAAGAACTTCCTTCTTCTGCTGATTGTACCAGGCTTCTGACACAGCATCCATAATTGCCAAATAAAAGATAGGATAGAAAACAAGAGAGAAGGGGAGGGGGTAACTGCTACATGTACAGTATTGTTCCAGGTATATTTAAACACTGAGTTCGATCCTCAAAACTTTTGCAAGTTTTTAGTGAAAGGGATGATTGCTCAAACCAGATCACTAATGCTTTATATATCCCACCGCTGCCACCAATTTGTCACGAACAGCCGGGGAAGTCCCTCAGAAATCCGCAGCTGTTCACTGATTTGTTACACACGACTACTCTCTAGCGCCCCCCTTGTCTGCAGGCCACTTTTGGTACTGCAGGACAATGCATAAGATGAGGCTGCTGAGCTGATAATGCCAAATATTGGAGGTCTCACAGCAAGGGTAAATGTATATCTCTGATTCCTGCTAATGGAATATTTATATACCTCGGTACCCTTAATGATAGCACTCCAATAATTCTATGCAATAACAATTACGCTGCCACCACCCAGACTTTCTACAGGTAGCTGGGAACCCGTTTCAGATAGCATAAGGCCCTTCGGGGTTTTGGATTCGTATATAAAGCATAAGGAAAGAAACTCTTAAATTTTTATATATTTAATCCGAAAATAGGCAGTGTTTAAAGAATATACAAGAAGTTACAAAAGGGAACAATACACATTACGGCATAACAGTTACATTAAAATAAAAGGTATAAACATGAAACTTACTAAGCTTCTGCCATAGAAGTGACGTCTGCTTATGGAGGGAGGGAGCTCCAAGAGATGTTAGAATCGGCCAGCATCACCCTTCATGATGCCCTCCTCGTGCTGACTGGGCCCCCAAGACAGGAACTGTCTCTTATGCTCTTGCTAGCCCCCCTTGCCTGTGACATCATTTTACAGTCACTTGTGGGCTGTGCTCTGATGTTCACAGAGTTCCATAATTCTAGGGTTTTTCATATCTTTGCTCCTGGGTCACACAGGTGGAAGATATTAGCGTCATATTTAATATCTCGATTTTACAGTTACATTGATACCAAACACAACGCCTCTAGCACAATTTTACTGGCCAATACTAATTTGTCGTGATTCCGTCGATCTCCTCGTCAGGTGAGACGGTGCGCTGGGTTCCGCACGACGCAGGGATTCTGGCAATGTGTTTTTCATCTTTCTAGCATTAAAGTTGCACTTCAAAACCTGCTTTGGGAGTTTTCCCGCCAATATTACAAAGAATTGTCTTTCTCTGCAGCTTTTGGCTTTGGTTCTACCATCACCCAAAGTCATAAATACCTTAAGCTTCCAGGCCAATCAGATAATCGTCATGACGATCTCTGGCTGATGGTGGACAGGAGGGGGATGGAGACCCTTCAATAGTTCTACATGACATATGTATATATGTATATATGTATGTATATATGTATGTATGTATATATGTATGTATGTATATATGTATGTATGTATATATGTATGTATATATGTATGTATATATGTATGTATATATATATGTATATATGTATGTATATATGTATGTATATATATATGTATGTATATATATATGTATGTATATATATATGTATGTATATATATATGTATGTATATATATATGTATATATATATATGTATGTATATATATATGTATATATGTATATATATATGTATGTATGTATATATGTATGTATATATATATGACTGTGGAGACCCGTATGTCTGAAGCGGTGCCCTCCCCTCTTCCCCCCAGTCCCCAAATGAAAACACAGACGGCCTAGATGGGGTGAAAACAGGTCGGTCACAGTTTATTAAGTTCATAGGTAGAGAAGGGGCCTTCCATGTCATTACGAGCTCGTCGCCGCAACCTTGTCTGCGACCGACCGGCGTGCAGCCAACGAGCTGTTACGACCTTGGCCCCCTCTCCGCCATTTTCCGCTGTGACGTAATTTCAAATACAAGGGTTGCATCTATATTCAGTTACACACAATTATTCTGGTAAGAAAACAATAAAACTAATAAGAGGGTGCTGAGACTATAAGGGAGGGAGGGTGGGACAAAAGCTTCTAGGGGGGCAGCCAGAGGGAAAGAGGAAGTCATTGACCCCGGGCACTGAATTTAACCCTTGTAGGTGTGGCTGGACCCCCCTTTCCCTTGTCATCCCGTTGGTCAGCTGGGCATCCCAATTAGTGGCTCACCTAGGGAATGGTGGAAAGAGGGGATATGGGCACGACCCTTGCTTCCTTTAGGATTGGTCAGGTGGGCTCCACAGTCAGAGACACGTTCCTCAAGCAGTATCGTGCCTGCCAGACTGTGGAGACCCGTATGTCTGAAGCGGTGCCCTCCCATCTTCCCCCCAGTCCCCAAATGAAAACACAAACGGCCTAGATGGGGTGAAAACAGGTCGGTCACAGTTTATTAAGTTCATAGGTAGAGAAGGGGCCTTCCATGTCATTACGAGCTCGTCGCCGCAACCTTGTCTGCGACCGACCGGCGTGCAGCCAACGAGCTGTTACGACCTTGGCCCCCTCTCCGCCATTTTCCGCCACGGAGGATCATGTGTACCGCCTACACAGGACTCCGACCCCACCCATCACCTTCAGGGCCTGATCCACTCCGTCCTGTATCCCGGACAACAAAATGTCTTGACCGATGTCCGTAAGGTGCACTCCGTCTGCCCTCAACAGTGCAGAGTTATCGCCTTCCAACTGGTGGTGACGCACCACGAAACCGCATCTTTCTCTCATGAATTTTGCCATTCTCGCATTGATCTTTCTCCTTGACCGCTCTATGCCATTTGCATTTTTTGCTCCGTGCCATACCGCTCGTGGTACTATCTCTGACCACACCCATACTATATCCGGGAAGAGGTAGGTCAAACGTTCGATGTCCGTCTTCATCACTGTTAGTAGTTCGACCATACTGCGTTTCACCAAATCATTGCCACCAGCATGGATCACCACTACCAACGGCCCCGTGGCCGCCCTGGAGATGTCCACCATCTCCGGGAAAACTTGTTGCCATCTTAGCCCTCTGATGCCTCTCCAATTGACCTCAACGTTTCTGAAGCCAAGGTTCTTTCCTCCTGGTCGAATCATGGCTCTTTTTTCTGCCCAGTAAATATAAGAGTGACCAACTACCCAGACTGCCGGTCTGCAGTCGCCTGTAATAGATAAACGTGTTATTTCAGCAAATCCGGTCTTATATATCTGGCAAAGCAAGCGGACTTCCATCGACCCATTCTCTGCACTTCAGCCTCCGTTACTCCTGCCCTAGCTGCCTCAGTGGCTGCCCCGATTCGGAAGGAATGGGTCCCGTATTCCTTCGGATTCTCCCCAGCTTTCGCTAAGCCCTGCTTAAACATTGCTTGAAATTGATACTTGGTAAGCGGGGACCCGTCCGTATGGGAAAGAAAAAATCTGCTTGCGTGTCTGATCAGCGCGTAGTGTTTGACTGTTTTTAGTGGGCACACTGGGCCATCTGCTGAGTTAACCAGGACCCACGTGCCCCTCCCGGTGGGGTCGCATTTGGATTTACGCACGCGAATGCGCAGGGCGTTGCTGCATATGACTACATCCTCGTTGAGTAACCCGCCTTCAGATGCTGTTTTTGAGCGTGGTAACAATTCACCAATGCGCAGCGCGCCGAAAAAAACGATAGCGAAGGCTGCTGATATGAGGGACGCCTCGTATGGAGACTTGCATATTGAGAGGGATATTGCAATCATGTCGTGTAGTAATTTCAATGACATGGGGCGACGACATTCCTGACTCGGTTGAAGCCTTTTCCAGCCTTTAATGGCTTGCTTAATGACAAAGAACTTCGTCACATCCACCCACCCTGCTAATTGAAAAAAGAAGGCTATCCCCGATAAATGCCGTTGTGCCGATGTGCCCGACGCCCCTTGTTCTTTGAGCCGAAGCAAAAATTCCGTCGTCACTTCGCTTCTTGCGCGGTCGCAGTTATGAACGGGCCTACCCTGGATTAGTGAACACCACTCCTCCCAAGCCTTACCATAGACCTGCCAGGTAGCCGGTGTAACGGAGGCACGGATTAGAGGCATTAGTGATTGGCTACGGTGTCCCATAGCGATGGAGGACACGGGATACTCTCTGGATGCGCCATTGGGAGATGGTCTGTGAAGGCCTGCCAATCGGAACATAAAAGAGAGTTAACAAGGTTATCGTCTATGTCTGCCGTTATTTGAGCTCGGCACCAGATGTTGTGTCTCAGGCACAGAAGGGCGAGCCTGCGTAGCAGAGCCAGTAAGGGCAGCGACGCAGACGACATGTGATTTAAGCTCTTCGCCGTTATCAGATTTTTTGTTGGAAATCGAATGTTTGAGTTTTCCAGCTGATGACCCCATAACTCCACGGACAATACTATTGTGAATATTTCTAGCAGGGCTGGATCGCTCCCCCAGCTTGATGTGGCCCACAGATCCGGCCAGCTGCCGGTACACCACTGGTTCTTGTAGATTGCCGCAAAGCTCTTTTTATTACGTCCTCCTACAGTGAGCCCTAGGTCTGTGCTTGACGTCTCTTTAGCCATGACGCAGGTATGGCCATTAAAGGATTGAAGGAAAGTCTTCCAGACTAGTAAGTCTGCCTTCAGGGAGCGAGTGAGCCTGATTCTATGGCCTGGTTGGGAGATGCCCTTTGTTGCTAGTGATAATCTCCGAGAGAAGGCCCTGCCGACCGGCATTACGCGGCTGGCGAATGTCAGCAGACCCAGCAAGGACTGCATCTGTTGGAGGGTGACCTTTTTCGCCTCGCAGAAACCCTCCAGCATATGCAGTGTTTTCTGAATTTTTTCTGCTGGCAGGCGAAAAACCATTGCGTTAGTGTCTATCTCGATGCCGAGGAAAGGTAAGACGTTACAGGGGCCGACTGTTTTTTCGGGTGATAGCGGGACACCGAAGCGCTGAGCTATAAATTTAAATTTTGTGAGGAGGAGGGAGCAGAGTTTAGAGTTTACGGGGCCGACGAATAAAAAATCGTCGAGGTAATGGATCAGGGAATTGCTGCCTGTTTCGTAACGAACTACCCAGTCCAAGAAGGAACTGAACAGCTCAAAGTAGTGACATGAGATGGAACATCCCATTGGCAGACACATATCGTAATAATAGTGTTCGTTCACCTTGCAGCCTAGCAGGTGGAAGCAGTCGGGATGCACGGGTAATAGGCGGAACGCCGCCTCTATGTCAGATTTAGCTAGCAGGGCACCGGGCCCCGCTGCACGGACTAATTCTACTGCTTTGTCAAAGGACGCGTATGTTACCGATGCTTCCTCTGGGGGGATTCCGTCGTTAACCGATGCGCCTTTTGGGTGGGACAGATGATGGATTAGACGATACTTCCCGGGTTCCTTTTTTGGGATAATGCCTAGCGGGGATATCCTGATATTTTGGAAAGGGATTGATTCAAAGGGGCCCGCCATTCGGCCTAGGTTTACTTCATTTTGAATTTTTTGTTTCAAGATGTCGGGGAATTCGCGAGCGGATTTTAGGTTATGTGCCAGGGTTGGTGTTCTATTAGGTTTGAAGGGGATAATAAAACCGTGTGTAAAGCCGGAGTGCAATTGCCTTGCAGCTTCTTTATTAGGGTAGAGGTTTAACCAGGGGGCCATTGCGGTTACGCTCACCGGGGTTCTGCCTTGTAGGCACCCTGATTGCTGGACGGGTACACCTTGCTGCTGGGTGTCCTCCTCCACAAGCAGAGCAGTCGTGTCTGTATCTGCACGACGCGTGGAAACGGCAATTTCCCTCATTAAATTGCCAGCAGGGCCCGTTTTTTCGCACGACCACTGAGTGTTGGGCTGCGGGGTAGCTAGTGGTCGTAGATGAAAAGGGGGGCTGCTTCTGTGACAGCATCAGTCGTAACCATACGTCTGTTGCTTTAACTCCCCAGCCTAGGCTGGGTTGCAGGGCCAGCCGCCTGCGGAACTCCTCGTCATACCGCCGCCAGGCTGACCCGCCATGGGCCTTGTATGAGTTATATATCAGATCCTGATATATATAGAGCTCGGAGCAGCGTTCCGGATGCTTCTGGCCCATAATACAGCCTAAGACTGCGAAAGCCTGTAGCCAATTATTCATCGTTTGCGCTATTTTCGGTCTATTTCTGTCGTATGAACGGTCGTTTGTCCTCCTTTCTTTATCTATAGTCAGTTGGTCGGGGGATAATAAGGACCATATGTCAATATAGTCATTGTTCCAGATTTTGTCTCTTGTCTCCTGATCTATGTGCGCACCTAGGGGGCTAATTCCGCAGAAGAACGCGTCCTTGTGAAGGCTCGCTAGCTGAGGTGTCGCTTTATCTTCTGGTGTAGCGCGAGAGCGCGTCAGCTGTTGAATTAATGCCTTAATGGTTGACGCTAGCTCGTTCCCCATTGCGTTATGCCCGATATCATGTACAGTGTCGTGTGCATTGTCTTCGGAGAACTCAACGCTGTGTGATGCAGGAAGAGCGACTCCAGGTGATGGAGGGACCCCGGCTCCCACTCTATTGACGGACGGAGGAGCGACTCCAGGTGATGGAGGGACCCCGGCTCCCACTCTATTGACGGACAGAGGAGCGACTCCAGGTGATGGAGGGACTCCGGCTCCCGCTGGGATGATGGCTGGAGGAGCGACTCCGGGTGGTGGAGGGACCCCGGCTCCCACTCTATTGACGGACAGAGGAGCGACTCCAGGTGATGGAGGGACTCCGGCTACCGCTGGGATGATGGCTAGAGGAGCGACTCCAGGTGATGGAGGGACTCCGGCTACCGCTGGGTTGATGGCTAGAGGAGCGACTCCAGGTGATGGAGGGACCCCGGCTCCCGCTGGGATGATGGCTAGAGGAGCGACTCCGGGTGCTGGAGGGACTCCTGCTTGGATGATGGTCTGGTAAATTTCGCCGGGCGCCCTGGGAGATGACCGGTCTCCCTGGCTGACAGCCATGGATGCGGCTCGTGACCGCTGGCGTCGGTCGAGAGGCCGGGCTAGTCTAGTGGGACTCTCGGATTTGTCGGACCATTGTGATGATGATGATGGGGAACGCCATCTAGAGGACTGCGATCTGTGGCGGCTCCTATGGGAGCTGCGTCTCCGGTGGTAATGTGGGGATCGCCTTTTAGAGGGATATGGGGAATGGCGTCGGGAATCGTCGGAGGAGGTTGGGGAGGACCTGCCGCGCCTATGCCTGCGCCTGCTGTGGCTATGGGTGCGCTGGGGGGCGACCGAGGG